>NW_027140548.1:0-10000 GCF_036365525.1 Heterodontus francisci | reverse complement strand
GGTGGTGGTGGTGTTGGAGTGGGGTGGTGGTGGTGTTGGAGTGGGGTGGTGGTGGGTGGAGTGGGGGTGGTGGGGGAGTGGAGTGGTGGTGGCGGAGTGGAGTGGAGTGGGGTGGTAGCGGAGTGGAGTGGAGTGGGGTGGTGGTGGAGTGGAGTGGAGTGGGGTGGTGGCGGAGTGGAGTGGAGTGGCGTGGTGGCGGAGTGGAGTGGAGTGGGGTGGTGGCGGAGTGGAGTGGAGTGGAGTGGTGGTGGTGGTGTTGGAGTGGGGTGGTGGTGGTGTTGGAGTGGGGTGGTGGTGGTGTTGGAGTGGGGTGGTGGTGGTGTTGGAGTGGGGTAGTGGTGGTGTTGGAGTGGGGTGGTGGTGGTGTTGGAGTGTGGTGGTGGTGGTGTTGGAGTGTGGTGGTGGTGGAGTTGGAGTGGGGTGGTTGTGGTGTTGCAGTGGGGGTGGTGGTGGTGTTGGAGTGGGGTGGTGGTGGTGTTGGAGTGGGGTGGTGGTGGTGTTGGAGTGGGGTGTTGGAGTGGGGTGGTGTTGGAGTGGGGTGGTGGTGGTGTTGGAGTGGGAGTGGTGTGGGGGTGGTGTTGGAGTGGGGGTGGTGGTGTGGAGGTGTTGGTGGAGTGGGGTGGTGGTGGTGTTGGAGTGGGATTGAGGTGGTGTTGGAGTGAAGTGGTGTTGGAGTGGGAGTGGGGTGGTGGTGGTGTTGGAGTGGGGTGGTGGTGGTGTTGGAGTGGGGTGGTGGTGGTGGTGGAGTGGGGTGGTGGTGGTGGTGGAGTGGGGTGGTGGTGGTGGTGGAGTGGGGTGGTAGTGCTGTTGGAGTGGGGTGATGGTGGTGTTGGAGTGTGGTGGTGGTGGTGTTGGAGTGGGGTGTTGGTGGTGTTGGAGTGGGGTGTTGGTGGTGTTGGAGTGGGGTGTTGGTGGTGTTGGAGTGGGGTGGTGGTGGTGTTGGAGTGGGGTGGTGGTGGTGTTGGAGTGGGGTGGTGGTGGTGTTGGAGTGGGGTGGTGGTGGTGTTGGAGTGGGGTGGTAGTGGTGTTGGAGTGGGGTGGTGGTGGTGTTGGAGTGGGGTGGTGGTGGTGGTGGAGTGGGGTGGTGGTGGTGTTGGAGTGGGGTGGTGGTGGTGGTGGAGTGGGGTGGTGGTGGTGGAGTGGGGTGGTGGTGGTGGAGTGGGGTGGTGGTGGTGGAGTGGGGTGGTGGTGGTGGAGTGGGGTGGTGTTGGTGTTGGAGTGGGGTGGTGTTGGTGTTGGAGTGGGTGGTGGTGGTGTTGGAGTGGGGCGGTGGTGGTGTTGGAGTGGGGCGGTGGTGGTGTTGGAGTGGGGCGGTGGTGGTGTTGGAGTGGGGCGGTGGTGTGTTGGAGTGCGGTGCTGGTGGTGTTGGAGTGGGGATGTGGTGGTGTTGGAGTGGGGATGTGGTGGTGGTGGAGTGGGGTGGTGGTGGTGGTGGAATGGGGTGGTGGTGGTGGTGGAGTGGGGTGGTGGTGGTGGTGGAGTGGGGTGGTGGTGGTGGAGTGGAGTGGAGTGGAGTGGAGTGGTGTGGTGTGGTGGTGGAGTGGTGTGGTGTGGTGGTGGAGTGGAGTGGGGTGGTGGCGGAGTGGAGTGGGGTGGTGGCGGAGTGGAGTGGGGTGGTGGCGGAGTGGAGTGGAGTGGGGTGGTGGCGGAGTGGAGTGGAGTGGGGTGGTGGCGGAGTGGAGTGGAGTGGGGTGGTGGCGGAGTGGAGTGGAGTGGGGGTGGTGGCGGAGTGGAGTGGAGTGGGTGGTGGCGGAGTGGAGTGGAGTGGGGTGGTGGCGGAGTGGAGTGGAGTGGGCTGGTGGCGGACTGGAGTGGAGTGGTGGTGGTGGTGGTGGAGTGTGGTGGTGGTGTTGGAGTGGGGTGGTGGTGGTGTTGGAGTGGGGTGGTGGTGGTGTTGGAGGTGGGGTGGTGGTGGCGTTGGAGTGGGGTGGTGGTGGCGTTGGAGTGGGGTGGTGGTGGTGTTGGAGTGGGGTGGTGGTGGTGTTGGAGTGGGGTGGTGGTGGTTTTGGAGTGTGGTGGTGGTGGTGTTGGAGTGTGGTGGTGGTGGTGTTGGAGTGTGGTGGTGGTGGAGTTGGAGTGGAGTGGTTGTGGTGTTGGAGTGGGGTGGTTGTGGTGTTGGAGTGGGGTGGTTGTGGTGTTGGAGTGGGGTGGTGGTGGTGTTGGAGTGGGGTGGTGGTGGTGTTGGAGTGGGGTGGTGGTGGTGTTGGAGTGTGGTGATGGTGGTGTTGGAGTGTGGTGGTGGTGGAGTTGGAGTGGGGTGGTTGTGGTGTTGGAGTGGGGGTGGTGGTGGTGTTGGAGTGGGGTGGTGTTGGAGTGGGGTGGTGGTGTTGTTGGAGTGGGGTGGTGGTGGTGTTGGAGTGGGGTGGTGGTGGTGTTGGAGTGGGGTGTTGGAGTGGGGTGGTGTTGGAGTGGGGTGGTGGTGGTGTTGGAGTGGGAGTGGTGTGGGGGTGGTATTGGAGTGGGGTGGTGGTGTGGAGGTGGTGGTGGAGTGGGTGGTGGTGGTGGTTGGAGTGGGATTGAGGTGGTGTTGGAGTGAAGTGGTGTTGGAGTGGGAGTACGGTGGTGGTGGTGTTGGAGTGGGGTGGGTGGTGGTGTGGAGTGGGGTGGTGGTGGTGTTGGAGTGGGGTGGTGGTGGTGGCGGAGTGGAGTGGGTGGTGGCGGAGTGGAGTGGAGTGGGGTGGTGGCGGAGTGGAGTGGAGTGGGGTGGTGGCGGAGTGGAGTGGAGTGGGGTGGTGGCGGAGTGGAGTGGAGTGGCGTGGTGGCGGAGTGGAGTGGAGTGGGGTGGTGGCGGAGTGGAGTGGAGTGGAGTGGTGGTGGTGGTGGAGTGTGGTGGTGGTGTTGGAGTGGGGTGGTGGTGGTGTTGGAGTGGGGTGGTGGTGGTGTTGGAGTGGGGTGGTGGTGGTGTTGGAGTGGGGTGGTGGTGGTGTTGGAGTGGGGGTGGTGGTGGTGTTGGAGTGGGGTGGTGGTGGTGTTGGAGTGGGGTGGTGGTGGTGTTGGAGTGTGGTGGTGGTGGTGTTGGAGTGTGGTGGTGGTGGTGTTGGAGTGTGGTGGTGGTGGAGTTGGAGTGGGGTGGTTGTGGTGTTGCAGTGGGGTGGTGGTGGTGTTGGAGTGGGGTGGTGATGGTGTTGGAGTGGGGTGGTGGTGGTGTTGGAGTGGGGTGTTGGAGTGGGGTGGTGTTGGAGTGGGGTGGTGGTGGTGTTGGAGTGGGAGTGGTGTGGGGGTGGTGTTGGAGTGGGGTGGTGGTGTGGAGGTGTTGGTGGAGTGGGGTGGTGGTGGTGTTGGAGTGGGATTGAGGTGGTGTTGGAGTGAAGTGGTGTTGGAGTGGGAGTGGGGTGGTGGTGGTGTTGGAGTGGGGTGGTGGTGGTGTTGGAGTGGGGTGGTGGTGGTGGTGGAGTGGGGTGGTGGTGGTGGTGGAGTGGGGTGGTAGTGCTGTTGGAGTGGGGTGATGGTGGTGTTGGAGTGGGGTGGTGGTGGTGTTGGAGTGTGGTGGTGGTGGGTGTTGGAGTGGGGTGTTGGTGGCGTTGGAGTGGGGTGTTGGTGGTGTTGGAGTGGGGTGTTGGTGGTGTTGGAGTGGGGTGGTGGTGGTGTTGGTGAGTGGGTGGTGGTGGTGTTGGAGTGGGGTGGTGGTGGTGTTGGAGTGGGGTGGTGGTGGTGTTGGAGTGGGGTGGTAGTGGTGTTGGAGTGGGGTGGTGGTGGTGTTGAGTGGGGTGGTGGTGGTGGTGGAGTGGGGTGGTGGTGGTGTTGGAGTGGGTGGTGGTGGTGGTGGAGTGGGGTGGTGGTGGTGGAGTGGGGTGGTGGTGGTGGAGTGGGGTGGTGGTGGTGGAGTGGGTGGTGTGGTGTTGGAGTGGGGTGGTGTTGGTGTTGGAGTGGGTGGTGGTGGTGTTGGAGTGGGGCGGTGGTGGTGTTGGAGTGGGGCGGTGGTGGTGTTGGAGTGGGGCGGTGGTGGTGTTGGAGTGGGGCGGTGGTGGTGTTGGAGTGGGGCGGTGGTGGTGTTGGAGTGGGGCGGTGGTGGTGTTGGAGTGCGGTGGTGGTGGTGTTGGAGTGGGGATGTGGTGGTGTTGGAGTGGGGATGTGGTGGTGGTGGAGTGGGGATGTGGTGGTGGTGGAGTGGGGTGGTGGTGGTGGTGGAATGGGTTGGTGGTGGTGGTGGAGTGGGGTGGTGGTGGTGGTGGAGTGGGGTGGTGGTGGTGGAGGAGTGGGGTGGTGTTGGTGTTGGAGTGGGGTGGTGGTGGTGTTGGAGTGGGGTGGTGGTGGTGTTGGAGTGGGGTGGTGGTGGTGTTGGAGTGGGGTGGTGGTGGTGTTGGAGTGGGTTGGTGGTGTTGTTGGAGTGGGGTGGTGGTGGTGTTGGAGTGGGGTGGTGGTGGTGTTGGTGTGGGGTGGTGGTGGTGTTGGAGTGGGGTGGTGGTAATGTTGGAGTGGGGTGGTGGTGGTGTTGGAGTGGGGTTGGGTGGTGTTGGAGTGGGGTGGTGGTGGTGTTGGAGTGGGGTGGTGGTGGTGTTGGAGTGGGGTGCTGGTGGTGTTGGGAGTGGGGTGGTGGTGTGGTGGAGTGGGGTGGTGGTGGTATTGGAGTGGGGTGGTGGTGGTGTTGGAGTGGGTGGTGGTGGTGTTGGAGTGGGGTGGTGGTGGTGTTGGAGTGGGGTGGTGGTGGTGGTGGGGGGTGGAGTGGGGTGGTGGTGGTGGGGTTGGGGTGGTGGTGGAGTGGGGTGGTGGTTGTGGTGGAGTGGGGTGGTGGTGGTGTTGGAGTGGGGTGGTGTTGGAGTGGGGTGGTGTTGGAGTGGGGTGGTGGTGGGTTGGTGTGGGAGTGGTGTGGGGGTGGTGTTGGAGTGGGGTGGTGGTGTGGTGGTGGTGGTGTGGGGTGGTGGTGGTGTTGGAGTGGGATTGAGGTGGTGTTGGAGTGAAGTGGTGTTGGAGTGGGAGTGGGGTGGTGGTGGTGTTGGAGTGGGGTGGTGGTGGTGTTGGAGTGGGGTGGTGGTGTGTTGGAGTGGGGTGGTGGTGATGTTGGAGTGGGGTGGTGGTGATGTTGGAGTGGGGTGGTGGTGGTGTTGGAGTGGGGTGGTTGTGGTGGTGGAGTGGGGTGGTTGTGGTGGTGGAGTGGGGTGGTGGTGGTGGTGGAGTGGGGTGGTGGTGGTGGTGGAGTGGGGTGGTGGTGGTGTTGGAGTGGGGTGGTGGTGGTGTTGGAGTGGGGTGATGGTGGTGTTGGAGTGGGGTGATGGTGGTGTTGGAGTGGGGTGATGGTGGTGGTTGGAGTGGGGAGGTGGTGGTGTTGGAGGTGGGGTGGTGGTGGTGTTGGAGTGGGGTGTTGGTGGTGTTGGAGTGGGGTGTTGGTGGTGTTGGAGTGGTGGTGGTGGTGTTGGAGTGGGGTGGTGGTGGTGGTGGAGTGGGGTGGTGGTGGTGGTGGAGTGGGTGGTGGTGGTGGTGGAGTGGGGGTGGTGGTGGTGGTGGAGTGGGTGGTGGTGGTGGTGGATGGGGTGCTGGTGGTGGTGGAGTGGGGTGGTGGTGGTGTTGTAGTGGGGTAGTGGTGGTGGTGTTGGAGTGGGTGGTGGTGATGGGGAGTGGGGGTGGTGGTTGTGTTGGAGTGGGGTGGTGGTGGTGTTGGGTGGGGTGGTGGTGGTGTTGGTGTGGGGTGGTGGTGGTGTTGGAGTGGGGTGGTGGTGGTGTTGGAGTGGGGTGGTGGTGGTGTTGGAGTGGGGTGGTGGTGGTGTTGGAGTGGGGTGGTGGTGGTGTTGGGTGGGGGTGGTGGTGGTGGTGGAGTGGGGTGGTGGTGGTGGTGGAGTGGGGTGGTGGTGGTGGAGTGGGTGGTGTTGGTGTTGGAGTGGGGTGGTGTTGGTGTTGGAGTGGGGTGGTGTTGGTGTTGGAGTGGGGTGGTGTTGGTGTTGGAGTGGGGTGGTGTTGGTGTTGGAGTGCGATGGTGGTGGTGTTGGAGTGGGGTGGTGGTGGTGTTGGAGTGGGGTAGTGGTGTGGAGTGGGGTGGTGGTGGTGTTGGAGTGGGGTGGTGGTGGTGTTGGAGTGGGGTGTTGGTGGTGTTGGAGTGGGGGCGGTGGTGGTGTTGGAGTGGGGAGGTGGTGGTGTTGGAGTGGGGTGGTGGTGGTGTTGGAGTGGGGATGTGGTGGTGTTGGAGTGGGGATGTGGTGGTGGTGTGGGGTGGTGGTGGTGGTGGAATGGGGTGGTGGTGGTGGTGGGTGGGGTGGTGGTGGTGGTGGAGTGGGGTGGTGGTGGTGTTGGAGTGGGGTGGTGGTGGTGGAGGAGTGGGGTGATGTTGGTGTTGGAGTGGGGTGATGTTGGTGTTGGAGTGGGGTGGTGGTGGTGTTGGAGTGGGGTGGTGGTGGTGTTAGGAGTGGGGTGGTGGTGGTGTTGGAGTGGGTTGGTGGTGTTGTTGGAGTGGGTTGGTGGTGGTGTTGGAGTGGGGTGGTGGTGGTGTTGGAGTGGGTGGTGGTGGTGGTGTGGAGTGGGGTGGTGGTAATGTTGGAGTGGGGTGGTGGTAATGTTGGAATGGGGTGGTGGTGTTGGAGTGGGGTGGTGGTGGTGTTGGAGTGGGGTGGTGGTGGTGTTGGAGTGGGGTGGTGGTGGTGTTGGAGTGGGGTGGTGGTGTTGGTGGAGTGGGGTGGTGGTGGTATTGGAGTGGGGTGGTGGTGGTGTTGGAGTGGGGTGGTGGTGGTGTTGGAGTGGGGTGGTGGTGGTGTTGGAGTGGGGTGGTGGTGGTGGTGGAGGTGGGGTGGTGGTGGTGGTGTGGAGTGGGGTGGTGGTGGTGGTGGAGTGGGGTGGTGGTGGTGGTGGAGTGGGGTGGTGGTTGTGGTGGAGTGGGGTGGTGGTGGTGTTGGAGTGGGGTGTTGGAGTGGGGTGGTGTTGGAGTGGGGTTGTGGTGGTGTTGGAGTGGGAGTGGTGTGGGGGGTGGTGTTGGAGTGGGGTGGTGGTGTGGAGGTGTTGGTGGAGTGGGGTGGTGTTGGAGTGGGAGTGGGGTGGTGGTGGTGTTGGAGTGGGGTGGTGGTGATGTTGGAGTGGGGTTGTGGTGGATTTGGAGTGGGGTGGTGGTGGTGGTGGAGTGGGGTGGTGGTTGTGTTGGAGTGGGGTGATGGTGGTGTTGGAGTGGGGTGGTGGTGGTGTTGGGAGTGGGGTGGTGGTGGTGTTGGAGTGGGGTGTTGGTGGTGTTGGAGTGGGGTGGTGGTGGTGTTGGAGTGGGGTGGTGGTGGTGGTGGAGTGGGGTGGTGGTGGTGGTGGAGTGGGTGGTGGTGGTGGTGGAATGGGGTGCTGGTGGTGGTGGAGTGGGGTGGTGGTGGTGCTGGAGTGGGGTGGTGGTGGTGCTGGAGTGGGGTGGTGGTGGTGCTGGAGTGGGGTGGTGGTGGTGTTGGAGTGGGGTGGTGGTGGTGTTGGAGTGGGGTGGTGGTGTTGGTGGAGTGGGGTGGTGGTGTTGGTGGAGTGGGGTGGTGGTGGTGGTGGAGTGGGGTGGTGGTGGTGGTGGAGTGGGGTGGTGGTGGTGTTGGAGTGGGGTGGTGGTGGTGTTGGAGTGGGGTGGTGGTGGTGGTGGAGTGGGGTGGTGGTGGTGGTGGAGTGGGGTGGTGGTGGTGGTGGGTGGTGGTGGTGGAGTGGGGTGGTGGTTGTGGTGGAGTGGGGTGGTGGTGGTGTTGGAGTGGGGTGTTGGAGTGGGGTGGTGTTGGAGTGGGGTTGTGGTGGTGTTGGAGTGGGAGTGGTGTGGGGGTGGTGTTGGAGTGGGGTGGTGGTGTGGAGGTGGTGGTGGAGTGGGGTGGTGGTGGTGTTGGAGTGGGATTGAGGTGGTGTTGGAGTGAAGTGGTGTTGGAGTGGGAGTGGGGTGGTGGTGGTGTTGGAGTGGGGTGGTGGTGATGTTGGAGTGGGGTTGTGGTGGAGTTGGAGTGGGGTGGTGGTGGTGGTGGAGTGGGGTGGTGGTTGTGTTGGAGTGGGGTGATGGTGGTGTTGGAGTGGGGTGATGGTGGTGTTGGAGTGGGGGTGGTGGTGGTGTTGGAGTGGGGTGGTGGTGGTGTTGGAGTGGGGTGTTGGTGGTGTTGGAGTGGGGTGGTGGTGGTGTTGGAGTGGGGTGGTGGTGGTGGTGGAGTGGGGTGGTGGTGGTGGTGGAGTGGGGTGGTGGTGGTGGTGGAATGGGGTGCTGGTGGTGGTGGAGTGGGGTGGTGGTGGTGTTGGAGTGGGGTGGTGGTGGTGTTGGAGTGGGGTGGTGGTGGTGTTGGAGTGGGGTGGTGGTGGGTGGAGTGGGGTGGTGGTGGTGTTGGAGTGGGGTGGTGGTGTTGGTGGAGTGGGGTGGTGGTGGTGGTGGAGTGGGGTGGTTGTGGTGGTGGGTGGGGTGGGGTGGTGGTGGTGTGGGGTGGTGGTGGTGTTGGAGTGGGGTGGTGGTGGTGTTGGATTGGGGTGGTGGTGGTGTTGGAGTGGGGATGTGGTGGTGTGGGGATGTGGTGGAGTGGGGATGTGGTGGAGTGGGGATGTGGTGGTGTGGTGTGGTGGTGGGTGGGGTGGGGTGGTGGTGGGTGGGTGTGGTGGTGGTGGTGGGTGTGGTGGTGGTGGTGGTGGTGGGGTGGTGGTGGTGTTGGTTTGGGGTGGTGGTGGTGGTGGAGTGGGGTCATGGTGGTGGTGGAGTGGAGTGGTGGTGGTGGTGGTGTGGGGGTGGTGGTGGGTGGTGGTGGAGTGGGGTTGGTGGTGTTGGAGTGGGGTGGTGGTGTGGGGTGGGGTGGGGTGGTGGGTTGGGGGTGGGTGGTGGTGTGGTGGTGTGGTGTGGGTGTGGTGTTGGGTGGGTGGGGTGGTGGTGTTGGAGTGGGTTGGTGGTGGGTTGGGTGGTGGGGTGGTGTGGGTGGGTGGTGGAGTGGGGTGGGGTGGTGGTGTGGGTGGGGTGGTGGGTGTTGGTGTGGGGTGGTGGTGGTGTTGGAGTGGGGTGGTTGTGGTGTTGGAGTGGGGTGGTTGTGGTGTTGGAGTGGGGTGGTGGTGGGTGGGTGGGGTGGGGGTGGGTGGGTGGGGGTGGGGTGGGTGGTGGTGGTGGTGGTGGAGTGTGGTGGTGGGGTTGTGGAGTGATGTGGTGGTGGTGTTGGATGGGGTGTGGTGGTGTTGGAGTGGGGTGGTGGTGGTGTTGGAGTGGTGTGGTATTGGAGTGGGGTGGTGTTGGAGTGGGGTGGTGGTATTGTTGGACTGGGGTGGTGGTGGTGTTGGAGTGGGGTGGTTGTGGTGTTGGAGTGGGGTGGTGGTGGTGTTGGAGTGGGGTGGTGGTGGTGTTGGAGTGGGGTGGTGGTGTTGGTGTGGGGTGGTGGTGGTGGAGTGGGGTGGTTGTGGTGGTGGAGTGGGGTGGTGGTGATGTTGGAGTGGGGGTGGTGGTGATGTTGGAGTGGGGTGGTGGTGTGTTGGAGTGGGGTGGTGGTGGTGTTGGAGTGGGGTGGTGGTGGTGTTGGAGTGGGGTGGTAGTGGTGTTGGAGTGGGGTGGTGGTGGTGTTGTTGGAGTGGGGTGGTGGTGGCGTGGGGTGGTGGTGGTATTGGAGTGGGTGGTGGTGGGTGGTGTGGTGTGTGGTGTGGGAGTGGGGTGGTGGTTGTGTTGGAGTGGGGTGGTGGTTGTGTGGAGTGGGGTGTTGGTGGTGTTGGAGTGGGGTGTTGGTGGGTGTGGAGTGGGGTGGTGGTGGTGTTGGAGTGGGGTGGTGGTGGTGTGGAGTGGGGTGGTGGTGGTGTTGGAGTGGGGTGGTGGTGGTGGGGTGGTGGGTTGAGGTGGTGTGTGGAGTGGGGTGGTGGTGGTGTTGGAGTGGGGTGGTGTTGGTGTTGGAGTGGGGTGGTGGTGATGTTGGAGTGCGGATAGTGAGTGGGGTCAGTGAGTGGGGTCAGTGAGTGGGGTCAGTGCGTGGGGTCAGTGCGTGGGGTCAGTGAGTGGGGACAGTGAGTGGGGACAGTGAGTGGGGTCAGTGAGTGGGGACGGTGAGTGGGGACAGTGAGTGGGGTCAGTGAGTGGGGACAGTGAGTGGGGATAGTGAGTGGGGTCAGTGAGTGCGGACAGTGAGTGGGGTCA
>NW_027140547.1:1192500-1200000 GCF_036365525.1 Heterodontus francisci | reverse complement strand
TCAGGGGAACTGTGTTATGGCAGCACTTGGACCAGGCACAACGGAAGGCGTGTCACTTTCAAGTTAGGTTTAGGGTTAGCGGGCAGTTTTGTGCTTAGGTACTCATTTCTAGAGTTTAGTTTCACGAGAAGCTGCCACTTTTATTTGGCCCACGCCTTGAGTTGGTGTCTGTCCTCTCGCCTTGCCAACTAACTAGGACTACGGATGCTTCCCAACGTTTCGCCGTCAACTACGGCTTCATCAGGGGAACTGTGTTATGGCAGCACTTGGACCAGGCACAACGGAAGGCGTGTCACTTTCAAGTTAGGTTTAGGGTTAGCGGGCAGTTTTGTGCTTAGGTACTCATTTCTAGAGTTTAGTTTCACGAGAAGCTGCCACTTTTATTTGGCCCACGCCTTGAGTTGGTGTCTGTCCTCTCGCCTTGCCAACTAACTAGGACTACGGATGCTTCCCAACGTTTCGCCGTCAACTACGGCTTCATCAGGGGAACTGTGTTATGGCAGCACTTGGACCAGGCACAACGGAAGGCGTGTCACTTTCAAGTTAGGTTTAGGGTTAGCGGGCAGTTTTGTGCTTAGGTACTCAGTTCTAGAGTTTAGTTTCACGAGAAGCTGCCACTTTTATTTGGCCCACGCCTTGAGTTGGTGTCTGTCCTCTCGCCTTGCCAACTAACTAGGACTACGGATGCTTCCCAACGTTTCGCCGTCAACTACGGCTTCATCAGGGGAACTGTGTTATGGCAGCACTTGGACCAGGCACAACGGAAGGCGTGTCACTTTCAAGTTAGGTTTAGGGTTAGCGGGCAGTTTTGTGCTTAGGTACTCATTTCTAGAGTTTAGTTTCACGAGAAGCTGCCACTTTTATTTGGCCCACGCCTTGAGTTGGTGTCTGTCCTCTCGCCTTGCCAACTAACTAGGACTACGGATGCTTCCCAACGTTTCGCCGTCAACTACGGCTTCATCAGGGGAACTGTGTTATGGCAGCACTTGGACCAGGCACAACGGAAGGCGTGTCACTTTCAAGTTAGGTTTAGGGTTAGCGGGCAGTTTTGTGCTTAGGTACTCATTTCTAGAGTTTAGTTTCACGAGAAGCTGCCACTTTTATTTGGCCCACGCCTTGAGTTGGTGTCTGTCCTCTCGCCTTGCCAACTAACTAGGACTACGGATGCTTCCCAACGTTTCGCCGTCAACTACGGCTTCATCAGGGGAACTGTGTTATGGCAGCACTTGGACCAGGCACAACGGAAGGCGTGTCACTTTCAAGTTAGGTTTAGGGTTAGCGGGCAGTTTTGTGCTTAGGTACTCATTTCTAGAGTTTAGTTTCACGAGAAGCTGCCACTTTTATTTGGCCCACGCCTTGAGTTGGTGTCTGTCCTCTCGCCTTGCCAACTAACTAGGACTACGGATGCTTCCCAACGTTTCGCCGTCAACTACGGCTTCATCAGGGGAACTGTGTTATGGCAGCACTTGGACCAGGCACAACGGAAGGCGTGTCACTTTCAAGTTAGGTTTAGGGTTAGCGGGCAGTTTTGTGCTTAGGTACTCATTTCTAGAGTTTAGTTTCACGAGAAGCTGCCACTTTTATTTGGCCCACGCCTTGAGTTGGTGTCTGTCCTCTCGCCTTGCCAACTAACTAGGACTACGGATGCTTCCCAACGTTTCGCCGTCAACTACGGCTTCATCAGGGGAACTGTGTTATGGCAGCACTTGGACCAGGCACAACGGAAGGCGTGTCACTTTCAAGTTAGGTTTAGGGTTAGCGGGCAGTTTTGTGCTTAGGTACTCATTTCTAGAGTTTAGTTTCACGAGAAGCTGCCACTTTTATTTGGCCCACGCCTTGAGTTGGTGTCTGTCCTCTCGCCTTGCCAACTAACTAGGACTACGGATGCTTCCCAACGTTTCGCCGTCAACTACGGCTTCATCAGGGGAACTGTGTTATGGCAGCACTTGGACCAGGCACAACGGAAGGCGTGTCACTTTCAAGTTAGGTTTAGGGTTAGCGGGCAGTTTTGTGCTTAGGTACTCATTTCTAGAGTTTAGTTTCACGAGAAGCTGCCACTTTTATTTGGCCCACGCCTTGAGTTGGTGTCTGTCCTCTCGCCTTGCCAACTAACTAGGACTACGGATGCTTCCCAACGTTTCGCCGTCAACTACGGCTTCATCAGGGGAACTGTGTTATGGCAGCACTTGGACCAGGCACAACGGAAGGCGTGTCACTTTCAAGTTAGGTTTAGGGTTAGCGGGCAGTTTTGTGCTTAGGTACTCATTTCTAGAGTTTAGTTTCACGAGAAGCTGCCACTTTTATTTGGCCCACGCCTTGAGTTGGTGTCTGTCCTCTCGCCTTGCCAACTAACTAGGACTACGGATGCTTCCCAACGTTTCGCCGTCAACTACGGCTTCATCAGGGGAACTGTGTTATGGCAGCACTTGGACCAGGCACAACGGAAGGCGTGTCACTTTCAAGTTAGGTTTAGGGTTAGCGGGCAGTTTTGTGCTTAGGTACTCATTTCTAGAGTTTAGTTTCACGAGAAGCTGCCACTTTTATTTGGCCCACGCCTTGAGTTGGTGTCTGTCCTCTCGCCTTGCCAACTAACTAGGACTACGGATGCTTCCCAACGTTTCGCCGTCAACTACGGCTTCATCAGGGGAACTGTGTTATGGCAGCACTTGGACCAGGCACAACGGAAGGCGTGTCACTTTCAAGTTAGGTTTAGGGTTAGCGGGCAGTTTTGTGCTTAGGTACTCATTTCTAGAGTTTAGTTTCACGAGAAGCTGCCACTTTTATTTGGCCCACGCCTTGAGTTGGTGTCTGTCCTCTCGCCTTGCCAACTAACTAGGACTACGGATGCTTCCCAACGTTTCGCCGTCAACTACGGCTTCATCAGGGGAACTGTGTTATGGCAGCACTTGGACCAGGCACAACGGAAGGCGTGTCACTTTCAAGTTAGGTTTAGGGTTAGCGGGCAGTTTTGTGCTTAGGTACTCATTTCTAGAGTTTAGTTTCACGAGAAGCTGCCACTTTTATTTGGCCCACGCCTTGAGTTGGTGTCTGTCCTCTCGCCTTGCCAACTAACTAGGACTACGGATGCTTCCCAACGTTTCGCCGTCAACTACGGCTTCATCAGGGGAACTGTGTTATGGCAGCACTTGGACCAGGCACAACGGAAGGCGTGTTACTTTCAAGTTAGGTTTAGGGTTAGCGGGCAGTTTTGTGCTTAGGTACTCATTTCTAGAGTTTAGTTTCACGAGAAGCTGCCACTTTTATTTGGCCCACGCCTTGAGTTGGTGTCTGTCCTCTCGCCTTGCCAACTAACTAGGACTACGGATGCTTCCCAACGTTTCGCCGTCAACTACGGCTTCATCAGGGGAACTGTGTTATGGCAGCACTTGGACCAGGCACAACGGAAGGCGTGTCACTTTCAAGTTAGGTTTAGGGTTAGCGGGCAGTTTTGTGCTTAGGTACTCATTTCTAGAGTTTAGTTTCACGAGAAGCTGCCACTTTTATTTGGCCCACGCCTTGAGTTGGTGTCTGTCCTCTCGCCTTGCCAACTAACTAGGACTACGGATGCTTCCCAACGTTTCGCCGTCAACTACGGCTTCATCAGGGGAACTGTGTTATGGCAGCACTTGGACCAGGCACAACGGAAGGCGTGTCACTTTCAAGTTAGGTTTAGGGTTAGCGGGCAGTTTTGTGCTTAGGTACTCATTTCTAGAGTTTAGTTTCACGAGAAGCTGCCACTTTTATTTGGCCCACGCCTTGAGTTGGTGTCTGTCCTCTCGCCTTGCCAACTAACTAGGACTACGGATGCTTCCCAACGTTTCGCCGTCAACTACGGCTTCATCAGGGGAACTGTGTTATGGCAGCACTTGGACCAGGCACAACGGAAGGCGTGTCACTTTCAAGTTAGGTTTAGGGTTAGCGGGCAGTTTTGTGCTTAGGTACTCATTTCTAGAGTTTAGTTTCACGAGAAGCTGCCACTTTTATTTGGCCCACGCCTTGAGTTGGTGTCTGTCCTCTCGCCTTGCCAACTAACTAGGACTACGGATGCTTCCCAACGTTTCGCCGTCAACTACGGCTTCATCAGGGGAACTGTGTTATGGCAGCACTTGGACCAGGCACAACGGAAGGCGTGTCACTTTCAAGTTAGGTTTAGGGTTAGCGGGCAGTTTTGTGCTTAGGTACTCATTTCTAGAGTTTAGTTTCACGAGAAGCTGCCACTTTTATTTGGCCCACGCCTTGAGTTGGTGTCTGTCCTCTCGCCTTGCCAACTAACTAGGACTACGGATGCTTCCCAACGTTTCGCCGTCAACTACGGCTTCATCAGGGGAACTGTGTTATGGCAGCACTTGGACCAGGCACAACGGAAGGCGTGTCACTTTCAAGTTAGGTTTAGGGTTAGCGGGCAGTTTTGTGCTTAGGTACTCATTTCTAGAGTTTAGTTTCACGAGAAGCTGCCACTTTTATTCGGCCCACGCCTTGAGTTGGTGTCTGTCCTCTCGCCTTGCCAACTAACTAGGACTACGGATGCTTCCCAACGTTTCGCCGTCAACTACGGCTTCATCAGGGGAACTGTGTTATGGCAGCACTTGGACCAGGCACAACGGAAGGCGTGTCACTTTCAAGTTAGGTTTAGGGTTAGCGGGCAGTTTTGTGCTTAGGTACTCATTTCTAGAGTTTAGTTTCACGAGAAGCTGCCACTTTTATTTGGCCCACGCCTTGAGTTGGTGTCTGTCCTCTCGCCTTGCCAACTAACTAGGACTACGGATGCTTCCCAACGTTTCGCCGTCAACTACGGCTTCATCAGGGGAACTGTGTTATGGCAGCACTTGGACCAGGCACAACGGAAGGCGTGTCACTTTCAAGTTAGGTTTAGGGTTAGCGGGCAGTTTTGTGCTTAGGTACTCATTTCTAGAGTTTAGTTTCACGAGAAGCTGCCACTTTTATTTGGCCCATGCCTTGAGTTGGTGTCTGTCCTCTCGCCTTGCCAACTAACTAGGACTACGGATGCTTCCCAACGTTTCGCCGTCAACTACGGCTTCATCAGGGGAACTGTGTTATGGCAGCACTTGGACCAGGCACAACGGAAGGCGTGTCACTTTCAAGTTAGGTTTAGGGTTAGCGGGCAGTTTTGTGCTTAGGTACTCATTTCTAGAGTTTAGTTTCACGAGAAGCTGCCACTTTTATTTGGCCCATGCCTTGAGTTGGTGTCTGTCCTCTCGCCTTGCCAACTAACTAGGACTACGGATGCTTCCCAACGTTTCGCCGTCAACTACGGCTTCATCAGGGGAACTGTGTTATGGCAGCACTTGGACCAGGCACAACGGAAGGCGTGTCACTTTCAAGTTAGGTTTAGGGTTAGCGGGCAGTTTTGTGCTTAGGTACTCATTTCTAGAGTTTAGTTTCACGAGAAGCTGCCACTTTTATTTGGCCCACGCCTTGAGTTGGTGTCTGTCCTCTCGCCTTGCCAACTAACTAGGACTACGGATGCTTCCCAACGTTTCGCCGTCAACTACGGCTTCATCAGGGGAACTGTGTTATGGCAGCACTTGGACCAGGCACAACGGAAGGCGTGTCACTTTCAAGTTAGGTTTAGGGTTAGCGGGCAGTTTTGTGCTTAGGTACTCATTTCTAGAGTTTAGTTTCACGAGAAGCTGCCACTTTTATTTGGCCCACGCCTTGAGTTGGTGTCTGTCCTCTCGCCTTGCCAACTAACTAGGACTACGGATGCTTCCCAACGTTTCGCCGTCAACTACGGCTTCATCAGGGGAACTGTGTTATGGCAGCACTTGGACCAGGCACAACGGAAGGCGTGTCACTTTCAAGTTAGGTTTAGGGTTAGCGGGCAGTTTTGTGCTTAGGTACTCATTTCTAGAGTTTAGTTTCACGAGAAGCTGCCACTTTTATTTGGCCCACGCCTTGAGTTGGTGTCTGTCCTCTCGCCTTGCCAACTAACTAGGACTACGGATGCTTCCCAACGTTTCGCCGTCAACTACGGCTTCATCAGGGGAACTGTGTTATGGCAGCACTTGGACCAGGCACAACGGAAGGCGTGTCACTTTCAAGTTAGGTTTAGGGTTAGCGGGCAGTTTTGTGCTTAGGTACTCATTTCTAGAGTTTAGTTTCACGAGAAGCTGCCACTTTTATTTGGCCCACGCCTTGAGTTGGTGTCTGTCCTCTCGCCTTGCCAACTAACTAGGACTACGGATGCTTCCCAACGTTTCGCCGTCAACTACGGCTTCATCAGGGGAACTGTGTTATGGCAGCACTTGGACCAGGCACAACGGAAGGCGTGTCACTTTCAAGTTAGGTTTAGGGTTAGCGGGCAGTTTTGTGCTTAGGTACTCATTTCTAGAGTTTAGTTTCACGAGAAGCTGCCACTTTTATTTGGCCCACGCCTTGAGTTGGTGTCTGTCCTCTCGCCTTGCCAACTAACTAGGACTACGGATGCTTCCCAACGTTTCGCCGTCAACTACGGCTTCATCAGGGGAACTGTGTTATGGCAGCACTTGGACCAGGCACAACGGAAGGCGTGTCACTTTCAAGTTAGGTTTAGGGTTAGCGGGCAGTTTTGTGCTTAGGTACTCATTTCTAGAGTTTAGTTTCACGAGAAGCTGCCACTTTTATTTGGCCCACGCCTTGAGTTGGTGTCTGTCCTCTCGCCTTGCCAACTAACTAGGACTACGGATGCTTCCCAACGTTTCGCCGTCAACTACGGCTTCATCAGGGGAACTGTGTTATGGCAGCACTTGGACCAGGCACAACGGAAGGCGTGTCACTTTCAAGTTAGGTTTAGGGTTAGCGGGCAGTTTTGTGCTTAGGTACTCATTTCTAGAGTTTAGTTTCACGAGAAGCTGCCACTTTTATTTGGCCCACGCCTTGAGTTGGTGTCTGTCCTCTCGCCTTGCCAACTAACTAGGACTACGGATGCTTCCCAACGTTTCGCCGTCAACTACGGCTTCATCAGGGGAACTGTGTTATGGCAGCACTTGGACCAGGCACAACGGAAGGCGTGTCACTTTCAAGTTAGGTTTAGGGTTAGCGGGCAGTTTTGTGCTTAGGTACTCATTTCTAGAGTTTAGTTTCACGAGAAGCTGCCACTTTTATTTGGCCCACGCCTTGAGTTGGTGTCTGTCCTCTCGCCTTGCCAACTAACTAGGACTACGGATGCTTCCCAACGTTTCGCCGTCAACTACGGCTTCATCAGGGGAACTGTGTTATGGCAGCACTTGGACCAGGCACAACGGAAGGCGTGTCACTTTCAAGTTAGGTTTAGGGTTAGCGGGCAGTTTTGTGCTTAGGTACTCATTTCTAGAGTTTAGTTTCACGAGAAGCTGCCACTTTTATTTGGCCCACGCCTTGAGTTGGTGTCTGTCCTCTCGCCTTGCCAACTAACTAGGACTACGGATGCTTCCCAACGTTTCGCCGTCAACTACGGCTTCATCAGGGGAACTGTGTTATGGCAGCACTTGGACCAGGCACAACGGAAGGCGTGTCACTTTC